>NC_056741.1:1818941358-1818948858 GCF_019279795.1 Protopterus annectens | reverse complement strand
GACTCTGATTAACCTCAAATAAAGTTCAGCTGTCCTAGTAGGATTTTCCTGACATTTACTCAGTTGCCTGCTACAGCAAAAGCCATAGTTTGCAGACAGCTTACAAAGCATTAAATGGATCTCATTTTTGAAAGGCATCAATCAGGAGAAGGGTACAAAAAAATTTCCACAGCATTGGATATACCATGGAAGACAATGAAGACAGTCATCAAAAAGTGGAGAAAATATGGGACTACAGTGACATTGAAAATAACTGAAGATTCCCCCAAAATTGATGAAAAGACAAGATTAAAACTGGTCAGGGAGGCTGCCATGAGACCTACAGCAATATTGAAGGAGCTGCAGGAATTTCTGGAAAGTACTGGTTGTGTACTACATGTGACAACAATCTCCTGTATTCTCCATATGTCTGGACTATGGGGTAGGGGTGCAAAACGGAAGCCTTTTTTTACAAAGAAAAACATCCAGGCCCAGTTAAAATTTGCAAAACAATACATCAAGTCTTCCAAAAGCATGTGGGAAAATGTATTATGGTCTGATGAGACCAAGGTTGAACTTTCTGGCCACAATTCCAAAAGGTACCTTTGGCGCAAAAACAGCACTTTGCATCACTAAAAGAATACCATCTCTGCGATGAAGCATGGTGGTGGCAGTATCATGCTTTGGGGTTGCTTTTCTTCAGCTGGTACTGGGGTTTTAGTCAAGGTGGAGGGAATTATGAACAGTTCCAAATACCAGTCACTTTTGGTCCAAAATCTTCAGGCAACTGCTAGAAAGCTGAAGATGAAGAGGAATTTCACCTTTTAACATGACAAGGACCCCAAGCATACATCCAAATCAACAAAAGAATGGCTTCACCAGAAGAAAATTAAAGTATTGGAATGGCCCAGCCAGAGCGCAGGCCTAAATCCAATAGGAAATCTATGGGGTGACCTGAAGAGGGCCGTGCACAAGAGATACCCTCTCAATCTGACAGATTTGGAGAGCTTTTGCAAGAAAGAGAGGGCAAATATTGTAAGTCAAGATGTGTCATACTGATAGACTCCTACCCAAGAAGCCTGAATGCTGTAATTAAATCAAAAGGTGCTTCAGCAAAGTGTTAGTTTATGCATGTGCACACTTATGCAACCAGCTTATTGTATGTTTTTTATATATTTCCCGTAACAGATTTGTTTGTTTTTCAATTGAATTGTACAGGTTATATGTCACGTTAAAGGTGGGAAAAGTTTTGAAATGGCTTGTTGTGGTCTCATTTTTATATCACAAAAATTGCATTTTAACAGGGATGTGTACACTTTTTATACCCACTGTGCATATATATATATATATATATATATATATATATATATATATATATATATATATGTATATATGTATATATGTATATATATATATATATATATATATATATATATATATATATATATACTTATATATATGTGTGTATTTTATATATATATATATATATATATATATATATATATAGAGAGAGAGAGAGAGAGATTAAATGTATGTCTCCTCCTCTACTTGCAACATAAAGAATTTAACAGAACAAAAGGAGAGCAAATGGATTATGCATTTTAGGGTACAGCACCATCCAGGATTAAATTAAGCCTTTAGCATTAAACCACTGCTAAAGGAACTATATAACCAAATTAGATGATCGTTCCTTTTAAAAAAAATGTATCTGTTTAATTTTTTCACGATCATGTGTTTTATTAATTATATAAGTGAGTGTCCTGTTTTTATTGAATGTTCTGCCTGAGGAAGCATTTTTATGCGAAAGTTTTAACCTGCGATTAAATTAACACATTTAGTACACACTGTGGTTCCAGTTATTTTGTTTGCTTGTTGATGTTCATTTTAGTATACCGTGACTTGTAACCCAGCGCATTGTGTTTTCTGCTTGAAACTACAGTAGACTACAGTCTGACTCTCAGCCATAATGTCTGACTCTAGGAAGTCACTTAACAAGACAGTGCTATCAGGCCAAATTTGAAAAAAGTCCACATGGACCTAGGTCCAATGAAAGAAATATTCATACTTCCCATATCAGACAGCAAAACATGAAATCCTACATGAAGCTTATTTCTTTAAACAATGTTATTTGAAATTTAGTAGATTCATTGATAATGGCTCAGTACTTGTATAACGTTCAGCAAATGTTTCTTCCCCATATTAATTTCCACGCCTTCTTGGTCATTTTACATAAATGTATACATTCTGTCAGCATTGTACTTGGCACAAATGTTCATATTGGTCAGAGATGCTGGCAATAGCCACTCCAGTGGCATAGAGGAATAAAGCCCTGACTATGGCTGAGCTGAACCTGGTGCCATTAGATGATCAGGCAACTGATGGAGAGGTAGGGAGGGATCAGCTTTTCCATCCTAGGAAGGTAGGGTGCTTACATGGGTGTCTCCTGATATGCTCTCTGGTGATGACTAGAGATGCCATGCAGTTAGTAGGTATGGTCCAAGGAAAGGGCAGGGTGTTTGACATGGCTGACCTGCTGCTGCTGCTGAGGTGGGGTGATATGCCACATGTCTCCTTGCACACCCATCCCTTGGACACAGCCATAGATAGCAAAACGGAAGGGTCAGTAAGGGCTAGACTTCTCTCGTGTTTTCTAGTGTTTTGCTAAAATAGTCATTATCCATCCTTATTGTAGAATGACCCATTTCTATTGGGAAAATTTGCCCAAGCTGTTTTATGATAATTTCTTTGTATAAAAAAGGATATAAATCTTACCACAATATATCTAGGTGTTGCTAAATGTTGGAGTAGAATTTCCATGTGCCTTATATCATATTATTGCCTTCTGTTTTTTCAGGTATTGCAAACATTCTAAGATTACTCCTCATCTCCCTGTTTTCCAGTTCCTCCATCATATTTTAACCAAGTATTTGGCTTCAGGCACTGGGTGGCATTGAAGAGTTACCAAATAGCTGGATAACTACAGCAGAGCTATTAAGGGAGTTGGCTAGAAAGGTGCTTGGTGTGACATCTGCAGAGGGGAAGGAGGACAAGGAGACCTGGTGGTGGAATGAGGAAGTACAGGAGAGTATTCAGAGAAAGAGGTTGGCGAAGAAGAAGTGGGATTGTCAGAGAGATGAAGAAAGTAGATAGGAGTATAAGGAGATGAGGTGCATGGCAAAGAGAGAGGTGGCAAAGGCTAAGGATAAGGCGTATAGAGAGTTGTATGAAAGGCTGGACACTAAGGAGGGAGAAAAGGACCTGTATCAATTGATTAGGCAGAGGGACCAAGCGAGTAAAGATGTGCAGCAGGTAAGGTGATAAAGGATAATGAGGGAAACATACTCACAAGTGAGGAGAGTGTGTTGAGCAGATGGAAAGAGTATTTTGATGGTCTAATGAATGAAGAGAATGAGAGGGAGAGAAGGTTGGATGATGTGTGGATAGTGAATTATGAAGTGCAGTGGATTAGCAAGAAGGAAGCAAGGATAGCTATGAAGAGGTTGAAGAATGGAAATGATGTTGGTCCAGATGACATACCTGTGGAAGCATGGATGTCTTTAGGTGAAATGGCAGTGGAGTTTTTTACTAGATTGTTTAATGAAATCTTGGAAAGTGACATGATGCCTGAAGAATGGAGAAAAAGTGTTTTGGTACTGATTTTTAAGAAAAAGGGTGATGTGCAGAGCTGTAGTAACTACAGAGGGATTAAAGTGATCATTCATAGCATGAAGTTATGGGAAATAGTATTGGAAGCTAGGTTAAGAAGGGAGGTGATGATTAGTGATCAGCAGTATGGTTTCATTCCAGGAAAGAGTACTACAGATGCAATGTTTGCTCTGAGAGTGTTGATGGAGAAGTACAGAGAAGGTCAGAAGGAGTTGCATTGTGTCTTTGTGAACTTAGAAAAAGCATATGACAGGGTGCCTAGAGAGGAGGTGTGGTATTGTAAGAGGAAGTTGGGAGTGTCAAAGAAGTATGTAAGAGAGGTACATGATATGTATGAGGGTAGTGTGACAGCGGTGAGGTCTGTGGTGGGAGTGACAGATGCGTTTAAGGTGGAGGTGGGATTACATCAAGGATCAGCTCTGAGCCCTTTCTTATATGCAATGGTGATGGACAGGTTGATAGACAAGGACTGACAGGAGTCCCCGTGGACTATGATGTTTGCAGATGAAATTGTGATTTGTTGTGAGAGTAGTAAATATGTGAAGGAGACCCTGGAGAGGTGGAGATATACTCTAGAGAGAAGGGGAATGAAGGTCAGCAGGACCAAGACAGAATATATGTGTGTGAAAGAGAGGGAGGATAGAGGAATGGTGAGGATGCAGGAAGTAGAGGTGGCGAAGGTGCATGAGTTTAAATACTTGGTATCAACAGTTCAGAGTAATGGTGAGTGTGGAGGAGAGGTGAAGAAGAGAGTACAAGCAGGATGGAGTGGGTGGAGAAGAGTGTCAGGAGTGATTTGTGACAGATGAGTACCAGTAAGAGAGAAAGGGAAGGTCTACAAGAGGGTAGTGAGAGCAGCTATGTTATATGGGTTGGAGACAGTGGCATTGAGAAAAAGGCAGGAGTCAGAGCGGGACATGACAGAATTAAAGATGTTAAGAGTTGCACTGGGTGTGATGAGGGTGGACAAGATTAGGAATAAGTATATTAGAGGGTCAGCCCAGGTTGGACGGTTTGGAGACAAAGCCAGAGAGGCAAGATTACGTTGGTTTGGACATGTGCTGAGGAGGGATGCAGAGTATATTGGGAAAAAGATGCTAAGGATGAAGCTGCCAGGTAACAGGAAAAGAGGAAGGCCTAAGATAAGGTTTATGGATGTGCTGAGAGAGGACATGCAGGTGCTTGGTGTGACAGAGCAAGATGCCGAGGACAGGAAGAACTGGAAACAGATGATCCATTGTGGTGACCCCTAATGGGAGCAGCCAAAAGAAGAAGAAGAATTTGGCTTCAAAAGGAACTCAGTATGTGACTCTTCTTCTGTTATCCTTCCTTCTAGGTCACTGAGTGAGGATTGCATATCCTGTATTGGGGCATTATGCTTCTCCACCATGTGTTTTAAAATGTTGTCTGTTTAGTACTGCTCTCTTGAATTATTTCCATTTTATTCTGAAATTCTTCCATTTTTAGAGATAGTTCCTATATGGAGTTTATCACTTATTGAAGGTCTCTTTTCTGAAAGAGAGGTTTGCTTATGTTTATTTGATGACAGAAGAAGAATATGGCTTAGAATTACAATGAAATTGTTTTGACAAAAAAAGTTCTTCTTTTCTACTAAAACTTATGTAGATCTTTAAAATACTAAGTAATGTAACTTTTCTAGATATTTTTCTCAATAATAGAACAGCTTTGTGTCAAAATATATTTCTTTCTGCAGTGCCTCAGACCTAAGCTCTTACTCGGTGGCCATCTTGTCCCAGCCTATAACTTTAGCCTTTGGATCTGCTTGTTCGGCTGGTGATGGGTGATGAACTAAATGATGTTATTGTTACCTAGTTATCTCCACATATGGACAGTGTATAGATAGTAATTATGGATAGCTGTTAAACTTAATTCTGGAGTATTCAGTCTTGTAATAACTAACAGGACTATCAGAAACAAATAATATGCTGCCATCATTTATGTCAGATAACTGACTTCATGTGCCTTAGCTGAAAAGATTTTTTTCAGATTTTTTTGCCTTACTGGACTGGAAACAACAGCAAAAAATTAAAATAACAGAATACGTTTTGACTTTTCTGTAATGTGTACACCAGACTGAAGAAATGAATTGACTTAACATGTACACTCCCTTACGTAAGGGATAAAATAAGCATATTGCTCATCTCAGTGACAGTCTGGCAAATCAAGCCTTCATCCAGATGTACAGACATCTTCAAAGTAATTCTGTGGATTTATATAAAAAACAGATGTCAACTAAGGAAGACATAAAATCACTCAAAATCACTCCTGGGGCGATGATACTAAATTTAAAAATTCCAGAAAAAAATGCAGCTGTGACCACCAAGCATTTCCATACTCTATTTAATAAGAATACATATTTGTACAATCTTATAGTGTGTGTGTGTGTGTGTGTGTGTGTGTGTGTGTGTGTGTGTGTGTGTGTGTGTGTGTGTGTGTGTGTGTGTGCTTGTGTATGTTTACATATACCAAACAGCTGTATGCAGCATGCTGTTTGTTCTTCCAAAATTGTAGAAGTTCCTTAGAAATAAATGTAAAAGAAGAATTATATCTGCATGCATTGATTTAAAGTGAGATGTGGAAAAATGTGAGAAGTGGTGATTGAAGTTTGAAATTGAAATGGGGGTTTGGATTCATAGCATCACTCCACCATATGAGATAATTAGTTTTTACTTACCGAAGGACCTCACATAGAACCAAACAGATTGCTTGGGTGAAATGCGACCCAGCTTGGACAGGTGACTCAGCATTATTCAAATAACTCTTACCCGTGGTTATGAAATATGCGATTGGAGTATGCTGTGTATAGTTCCATATTAGATAAAGTAATCTTTATAAGCATTCTAGCAGCTCATGTTAAATAGCAGGTTTTATATAATTTTATTGATGATGTTGGTAAATGCTATTATCTGACATCAACTGAACATCAGTAAAGGACTGCAAGAAGATCATTTGCAAGTAGTATGCCATTTCTGAAATGAGTAAAGCAACTGAGGAAGTCAGAAGCACAGTATTGAAAGTAAAGGAATCTAGCCAGGGAATGTCTGTTTCTCTGGAGACATCTAAAATAAGCTTACCCATCAATCTCTTTGCAGGATAAATCCTGATTAAGACTAAGCCAAAAATAATGGGGGTGGGGTCAAAGGCTAAAATGTAGGGACAGATTTTATTTATTGATCTTTTAAACTTAGAAAGTTGCGAGAATAAAAGGTTTTGCATTAGCATTCATTTTCTGAAGGATATGAAGTCTGAAGTTCAAATGTCTGTCTTTGTTTAGTGACTTTGATCATCAGTCATTTGACAGAAAAAACATTTTATGAGTAACAGACAACATATATGAGGTAAAAAATCTGGGCAGTTGAAATGTATGGCACATAAAGATGACAGGAAGACATCACATAAATTATTTGAGTTTCAGTAGCAGGTAGATACCTCATACCCATATGCAAGCAACTTAAGAAATGTTGCAAACTGCTTTAAGATGCAGTTACATAATTTTACCTGATAATGGGGCAGCAAAGTGGTGTAGCGGTTGGCATTGTCACCTGACAGCAAGAAGTTCTGTGGTCTGATTCTCAACTGGGCTGTCTTCTGTGTCGAGTCTGCATGTCCTCTCTGCATTTGCATGTGTTTCCTCTGGGTACTCTGGTTTCCTCCCACATTCCAAAGACATGCTTCTGGAGTGTTTCTCCCTGGGCCTTTGCAGAAAATAGGCTCCATCCTAGTCAGACTGTTCTGGTCAACAAATGTTAAATAAATAAAAATGTTGGTTAGGAGATGGCTAGACAATTAATATGGGTAAAATTTTCAATGAATAATATCTTAGATGGGCCTCTT